>NC_135811.1:111695219-111698809 GCF_964213995.1 Mustelus asterias
TTAGGGTTAGGGTTAGGGTTAGGGTTAGGGTTAGGGTTAGGGTTAGGGTTAGGGTTAGGGTTAGGGTTAGGGTTAGGGTTAGGGTTAGGGTTAGGGTTAGGGTTAGGGTTAGGGTTAGGGTTAGGGTTAGGGTTAGGGTTAGGGTTAGGGTTAGGGTTAGGGTTAGGGTTAGGGTTAGGGTTAGGGTTAGGGTTAGGGTTAGGGTTAGGGTTAGGGTTAGGGTTAGGGTTAGGGTTAGGGTTAGGGTTAGGGTTAGGGTTAGGGTTAGGGTTAGGGTTAGGGTTAGGGTTAGGGTTAGGGTTAGGGTTAGGGTTAGGGTTAGGGTTAGGGTTAGGGTTAGGGTTAGGGTTAGGGTTAGGGTTAGGGTTAGGGTTAGGGTTAGGGTTAGGGTTAGGGTTAGGGTTAGGGTTAGGGTTAGGGTTAGGGTTAGGGTTAGGGTTAGGGTTAGGGTTAGGGTTAGGGTTAGGGTTAGGGTTAGGGTTAGGGTTAGGGTTAGGGTTAGGGTTAGGGTTAGGGTTAGGGTTAGGGTTAGGGTTAGGGTTAGGGTTAGGGTTAGGGTTAGGGTTAGGGTTAGGGTTAGGGTTAGGGTTAGGGTTAGGGTTAGGGTTAGGGTTAGGGTTAGGGTTAGGGTTAGGGTTAGGGTTAGGGTTAGGGTTAGGGTTAGGGTTAGGGTTAGGGTTAGGGTTAGGGTTAGGGTTAGGGTTAGGGTTAGGGTTAGGGTTAGGGTTAGGGTTAGGGTTAGGGTTAGGGTTAGGGTTAGGGTTAGGGTTAGGGTTAGGGTTAGGGTTAGGGTTAGGGTTAGGGTTAGGGTTAGGGTTAGGGTTAGGGTTAGGGTTAGGGTTAGGGTTAGGGTTAGGGTTAGGGTTAGGGTTAGGGTTAGGGTTAGGGTTAGGGTTAGGGTTAGGGTTAGGGTTAGGGTTAGGGTTAGGGTTAGGGTTAGGGTTAGGGTTAGGGTTAGGGTTAGGGTTAGGGTTAGGGTTAGGGTTAGGGTTAGGGTTAGGGTTAGGGTTAGGGTTAGGGTTAGGGTTAGGGTTAGGGTTAGGGTTAGGGTTAGGGTTAGGGTTAGGGTTAGGGTTAGGGTTAGGGTTAGGGTTAGGGTTAGGGTTAGGGTTAGGGTTAGGGTTAGGGTTAGGGTTAGGGTTAGGGTTAGGGTTAGGGTTAGGGTTAGGGTTAGGGTTAGGGTTAGGGTTAGGGTTAGGGTTAGGGTTAGGGTTAGGGTTAGGGTTAGGGTTAGGGTTAGGGTTAGGGTTAGGGTTAGGGTTAGGGTTAGGGTTAGGGTTAGGGTTAGGGTTAGGGTTAGGGTTAGGGTTAGGGTTAGGGTTAGGGTTAGGGTTAGGGTTAGGGTTAGGGTTAGGGTTAGGGTTAGGGTTAGGGTTAGGGTTAGGGTTAGGGTTAGGGTTAGGGTTAGGGTTAGGGTTAGGGTTAGGGTTAGGGTTAGGGTTAGGGTTAGGGTTAGGGTTAGGGTTAGGGTTAGGGTTAGGGTTAGGGTTAGGGTTAGGGTTAGGGTTAGGGTTAGGGTTAGGGTTAGGGTTAGGGTTAGGGTTAGGGTTAGGGTTAGGGTTAGGGTTAGGGTTAGGGTTAGGGTTAGGGTTAGGGTTAGGGTTAGGGTTAGGGTTAGGGTTAGGGTTAGGGTTAGGGTTAGGGTTAGGGTTAGGGTTAGGGTTAGGGTTAGGGTTAGGGTTAGGGTTAGGGTTAGGGTTAGGGTTAGGGTTAGGGTTAGGGTTAGGGTTAGGGTTAGGGTTAGGGTTAGGGTTAGGGTTAGGGTTAGGGTTAGGGTTAGGGTTAGGGTTAGGGTTAGGGTTAGGGTTAGGGTTAGGGTTAGGGTTAGGGTTAGGGTTAGGGTTAGGGTTAGGGTTAGGGTTAGGGTTAGGGTTAGGGTTAGGGTTAGGGTTAGGGTTAGGGTTAGGGTTAGGGTTAGGGTTAGGGTTAGGGTTAGGGTTAGGGTTAGGGTTAGGGTTAGGGTTAGGGTTAGGGTTAGGGTTAGGGTTAGGGTTAGGGTTAGGGTTAGGGTTAGGGTTAGGGTTAGGGTTAGGGTTAGGGTTAGGGTTAGGGTTAGGGTTAGGGTTAGGGTTAGGGTTAGGGTTAGGGTTAGGGTTAGGGTTAGGGTTAGGGTTAGGGTTAGGGTTAGGGTTAGGGTTAGGGTTAGGGTTAGGGTTAGGGTTAGGGTTAGGGTTAGGGTTAGGGTTAGGGTTAGGGTTAGGGTTAGGGTTAGGGTTAGGGTTAGGGTTAGGGTTAGGGTTAGGGTTAGGGTTAGGGTTAGGGTTAGGGTTAGGGTTAGGGTTAGGGTTAGGGTTAGGGTTAGGGTTAGGGTTAGGGTTAGGGTTAGGGTTAGGGTTAGGGTTAGGGTTAGGGTTAGGGTTAGGGTTAGGGTTAGGGTTAGGGTTAGGGTTAGGGTTAGGGTTAGGGTTAGGGTTAGGGTTAGGGTTAGGGTTAGGGTTAGGGTTAGGGTTAGGGTTAGGGTTAGGGTTAGGGTTAGGGTTAGGGTTAGGGTTAGGGTTAGGGTTAGGGTTAGGGTTAGGGTTAGGGTTAGGGTTAGGGTTAGGGTTAGGGTTAGGGTTAGGGTTAGGGTTAGGGTTAGGGTTAGGGTTAGGGTTAGGGTTAGGGTTAGGGTTAGGGTTAGGGTTAGGGTTAGGGTTAGGGTTAGGGTTAGGGTTAGGGTTAGGGTTAGGGTTAGGGTTAGGGTTAGGGTTAGGGTTAGGGTTAGGGTTAGGGTTAGGGTTAGGGTTAGGGTTAGGGTTAGGGTTAGGGTTAGGGTTAGGGTTAGGGTTAGGGTTAGGGTTAGGGTTAGGGTTAGGGTTAGGGTTAGGGTTAGGGTTAGGGTTAGGGTTAGGGTTAGGGTTAGGGTTAGGGTTAGGGTTAGGGTTAGGGTTAGGGTTAGGGTTAGGGTTAGGGTTAGGGTTAGGGTTAGGGTTAGGGTTAGGGTTAGGGTTAGGGTTAGGGTTAGGGTTAGGGTTAGGGTTAGGGTTAGGGTTAGGGTTAGGGTTAGGGTTAGGGTTAGGGTTAGGGTTAGGGTTAGGGTTAGGGTTAGGGTTAGGGTTAGGGTTAGGGTTAGGGTTAGGGTTAGGGTTAGGGTTAGGGTTAGGGTTAGGGTTAGGGTTAGGGTTAGGGTTAGGGTTAGGGTTAGGGTTAGGGTTAGGGTTAGGGTTAGGGTTAGGGTTAGGGTTAGGGTTAGGGTTAGGGTTAGGGTTAGGGTTAGGGTTAGGGTTAGGGTTAGGGTTAGGGTTAGGGTTAGGGTTAGGGTTAGGGTTAGGGTTAGGGTATAGGGTTAGGGTTAGGGTTAGGGTTAGGGTTAGGGTTAGGGTTAGGGTTAGGGTTAGGGTTAGGGTTAGGGTTAGGGTTAGGGTTAGGGTTAGGGTTAGGGTTAGGGTTAGGGTTAGGGTTAGGGTTAGGGTTAGGGTTAGGGTTAGGGTTAGGGTTAGGGTTAGGGTTAGGGTTAGGGTTAGGGTTAGGGTTAGGGTTAGGGTTAGGGTTAGGGTTAGGGTTAGGGTTAGGGTTAGGGTTAGGGTTAGGGTTAGGGTTAGGGTTAGGGTTAGGGTTAGGGTTAGGGTTAGGGTTAGGGTTAGGGTTAGGGTTAGGGTTAGGGTTAGGGT